>NW_028233686.1:0-7500 GCF_054856555.1 Leptonotus elevatus
GGGCTCCGTCGTAGGACGGCCGGGTGATGGCTTCGTAACCCCCCCGCCCCGGTTAAAGGGAGGGGGGGCGTACGTCGCCGGTTCGGGGGGCGTCTCGGCCTCGCTTCCAATCGGGCGCGCCGGGGCTGTGCGAGCGCCGGGCCGTCAAAGGCCGGCGTTCGCGGTGGCCGGGGCGCTGTAAGGCGACCCGCGAGCCGGAGGAGCCGCCCGCCCGAACACCGGCGCGAGGCCGGCCGGCGGGGGCCCTCCGAAGGCGGGTCTTGGATGCCGTTCGTACGTGGGAGAAGGTGCGGCGTGTCGCGGGCGACGGCCTGCTGCCGAGGCTCCGGAGGCTCCGGGGGCGGCGCTCTGAAAATATCCGGAAGATCGGCCGACTTGGAAAAAAATTTGAGAACCGGGGCTGAGGAGGGGGGAAATCTGGCCAGGGAGGCCGACCCGAAGTGCCTCTAAGTCGGATAGGGATTGGGCGAAACTCCCTTGGAAGTGGCACTCTGAAAAAATTTCCAAGTTTGGCTGACTTAGAAAAAATTCGAGAACCAGGATGAGGAGGGGGAAAATGTGGCCAGTCAGGCCGACCTGAAGTGCCTCTTAGGCGGATAAGGGTTGGGCGAAACTCCCTTGAAAGTGGCACTCTGAAAAAATTTCCAAGTTTGGCTGACTTAGAAAAAATTCGAGAACCAGGATGAGGAGGGGGAAAATGTGGCCAGTCAGGCCGACCCGAAGTGCCTCTTAGGCGGATAGGGGTTGGGCGAAACTCCCTTGAAAGTGGCACTCTGAAAAAATTTCCAAGTTTGGCTGACTTAGAAAAAATTCGAGAACCAGGATGAGGAGGGGGAAAATGTGGCCAGTCAGGCCGACCCGAAGTGCCTCTTAGGCGGATAGGGGTTGGGCGAAACTCCCTTGAAAGTGGCACTCTGAAAAAATTTCCAAGTTTGGCTGACTTAGAAAAAATTCGAGAACCAGGATGAGGAGGGGGAAAATGTGGCCAGTCAGGCCGACCCGAAGTGCCTCTTAGGCGGATAGGGGTTGGGCGAAACTCCCTTGAAAGTGGCACTCTGAAAAAATTTCCAAGTTTGGCTGACTTAGAAAAAATTCGAGAACCAGGATGAGGAGGGGGGAAATGTGGCCAGTCAGGCCGACCCGAAGTGCCTCTTAGGCGGATAGGGGTTGGGCGAAACTCCCTTGAAAGTGGCACTCTGAAAAAATTTCCAAGTTTGGCTGACTTAGAAAAAATTCGAGAACCAGGATGAGGAGGGGGAAAATGTGGCCAGTCAGGCCGACCCGAAGTGCCTCTTAGGCGGATAGGGGTTGGGCGAAACTCCCTTGAAAGTGGCACTCTGAAAAAATTTCCAAGTTTGGCTGACTTAGAAAAAATTCGAGAACCAGGATGAGGAGGGGGAAAATGTGGCCAGTCAGGCCGACCCGAAGTGCCTCTTAGGCGGATAGGGGTTGGGCGAAACTCCCTTGAAAGTGGCACTCTGAAAAAATTTCCAAGTTTGGCTGACTTAGAAAAAATTCGAGAACCAGGATGAGGAGGGGGAAAATGTGGCCAGTCAGGCCGACCTGAAGTGCCTCTTAGGCGGATAGGGGTTGGGCGAAACTCCCTTGAAAGTGGCACTCTGAAAATATTTCCAAGTTGGGCTGACTTAGAAAAAATTCGAGAACCAGGCTGAGGAGGGGACCATCTGGCAAGGGAGTCCGACCTAAAGTGCATCTAAAGCGGATATGGGTTGGTCGAGCCTCCCTTGATTTGCCCTGGAGCTCCCACGTCTTAAAAAGGTCTCTCCTATAATTGTACACCAACCATTTTGAGGTTTGGGTGCAAACCTCTCGAATGGGGGGACTCGGTCCCCTATCTACAGCGCCCCTAATGACGACAGGTGGTACTGCGCCCCTGGTAGCCCGGCCATTGAAAATGAATGGGCCCATTCATTTCAATGGGGAATTTCGACCCCTGGTTGCCCGCCATTCATTTCAATGGGGAATTTCGACCCCTGGTCGCCCGCCATTCATTTCAATGGGGACTTTCGACCCCTGGTTGCCCGCCATTCATTTCAATGGGGGATTTCGACCCCTGGTCGCCCGCCATTCATTTCAATGGGGGATTTCGACCCCTGGTAGCCCGCCATTCATTTCAATGGGGGACTTCGACCCCTGGTAGCCCGCCATTCATTTCAATGGGGGACTTGGACCCCTGGTAGCCCGCCATTCATTTCAATGGGGGATTTCGACCCCTGGTCGCCCGCCATTCATTTCAATGGGGGATTTCGACCCCTGGTAGCCCGCCATTCATTTCAATGGGGGACTTCGACCCCTGGTTGCCCGCCATTCATTTCAATGGGGGATTTCGACCCCTGGTCGCCCGCCATTCATTTCAATGGGGGATTTCGACCCCTGGTCGCCCGCCATTCATTTCAATGGGGGATTTCGACCCCTGGTAGCCCGCCATTCATTTCAATGGGGGACTTCGACCCCTGGTAGCCCGCCATTCATTTCAATGGGGGACTTGGACCCCTGGTAGCCCGCCATTCATTTCAATGGGGGACTTCGACCCCTGGTTGCCCGCCATTCATTTCAATGGGGGACTTCGACCCCTGGTTGCCCGCCATTCATTTCAATGGGGGATTTCGACCCCTGGTCGCCCGCCATTCATTTCAATGGGGGATTTCGACCCCTGGTAGCCCGCCATTCATTTCAATGGGGGACTTCGACCCCTGGTTGCCCGCCATTCATTTCAATGGGGGACTTCGACCCCTGGTTGCCCGCCATTCATTTCAATGGGGGATTTCGACCCCTGGTCGCCCGCCATTCATTTCAATGGGGGATTTCGACCCCTGGTAACCCGCCATTCATTTCAATGGGGGACTTCGACCCCTGGTTGCCCGCCATTCATTTCAATGGGGGACTTCGACCCCTGGTTGCCCGCCATTCATTTCAATGGGGGATTTCGACCCCTGGTTGCCCGGCATTCGTTCCTATGTGGCGGGGGATTTCAACCCCAGGTCGCCCTCGTGTGGTTCTTTTTGGCGCAGCTGACGGGCTCCGCTGCTCGTGGAGGTTTGCTAGTGGAGGATAACCCCCTGCCTGGGCAACTCGAACGCCCGGCATTCGTTCCTATGTGGCGGGGGATTTCAACCCCAGGTCGCCCTCGTGTGGTTCTTTTTGGCGCAGCTGACGGGCTCCGCTGCTCATGGAGGTTTGCTAGTGGAGGATAACCCCCTGCCTGGGCAACTCGAACGCCCGGCATTCGTTCCTATGTGGCGGGGGATTTCAACCCCAGGTCGCCCTCGTGTGGTTCTTTTTGGCGCAGCTGACCGGGCTCCGCTGCTCATGGAGGTTTGCTAGTGGAGGATAACCCCCTGCCTGGGCAACTCGAACGCCCGGCATTCGTTCCTATGTGGCGGGGGATTTCAACCCCAGGCCGCCCTCGTGTGGTTCTTTTTGGCGCAGCTGACGGGCTCCGCTGCTCATGGAGGTTTGCTAGTGGAGGATAACCCCCTGCCTGGGCAACTCGAACGCCCGGCATTCGTTCCTATGTGGCGGGGGATTTCAACCCCAGGTCGCCCTCGTGTGGTTCTTTTTGGCGCAGCTGACCGGGCTCCGCTGCTCATGGAGGTTTGCTAGTGGAGGATAACCCCCTGCCTGGGCAACTCGAACGCCCGGCATTCGTTCCTATGTGGCGGGGGATTTCAACCCCAGGTCGCCCTCGTGTGGTTCTTTTTGGCGCAGCTGACCGGGCTCCGCTGCTCATGGAGGTTTGCTAGTGGAGGATAACCCCCTGCCTGGGCAACTCGAACGCCCGGCATTCGTTCCTATGTGGCGGGGGATTTCAACCCCAGGTCGCCCTCGTGTGGTTCTTTTTGGCGCAGCTGACCGGGCTCCGCTGCTCATGGAGGTTTGCTAGTGGAGGATAACCCCCTGCCTGGGCAACTCGAACGCCCGGCATTCGTTCCTATGTGGCGGGGGATTTCAACCCCAGGTCGCCCTCGTGTGGTTCTTTTTGGCGCAGCTGACCGGGCTCCGCTGCTCATGGAGGTTTGCTAGTGGAGGATAACCCCCTGCCTGGGCAACTCGAACGCCCGGCTCCCCCCCGGTCCGCTGGAGCTCCTCCAACGGCCAGCAACAAGCCCCGAAGACGGGCGCGCTCCCCGCGGTCCGCTGGAGCTCCGCCAACGGCCAGCAACAAGCCCCGAAGACGGGCGCGCTCCCCGCGGTCCGCTGGAGCTCCTCCAACGGCCAGCAACAAGCCCCGAAGACGGGCGCGCTCCCCCCGGTCCGCTGGAGCTCCTCCAACGTCCAGCAACAAGCCCCGAAGACGGGCGCGCTCCCCGCGGTCCGCTGGAGCTCCTCCAACGGCCAGCAACAAGCCCCGAAGACGGGCGCGCTCCCCCCGGTCCGCTGGAGCTCCTCCAACGGCCAGCAACAAGCCCCGAAGACGGGCGCGCTCCCCGCGGTCCGCTGGAGCTCCGCCAACGGCCAGCAACAAGCCCCGAAGACGGGCGCGCTCCCCGCGGTCCGCTGGAGCTCCTCCAACGGCCAGCAACAAGCCCCGAAGACGGGCGCGCTCCCCCCGGTCCGCTGGAGCTCCTCCAACGTCCAGCAACAAGCCCCGAAGACGGGCGCGCTCCCCGCGGTCCGCTGGAGCTCCTCCAACGGCCAGCAACAAGCCCCGAAGACGGGCGCGCTCCCCCCGGTCCGCTGGAGCTCCTCCAACGGCCAGCAACAAGCCCCGAAGACGGGCGCGCTCCCCGCGGTCCGCTGGAGCTCCGCCAACGGCCAGCAACAAGCCCCGAAGACGGGCGCGCTCCCCGCGGTCCGCTGGAGCTCCTCCAACGGCCAGCAACAAGCCCCGAAGACGGGCGCGCTCCCCGCGGTCCGCTGGAGCTCCTCCAACGGCCAGCAACAAGCCCCGAAGACGGGCGCGCTCCCCGCGGTCCGCTGGAGCTCCTCCAACGGCCAGCAACAAGCCCCGAAGACGGGCGCGCTCCCCCCCGGTCCGCTGGAGCTCCTCCAACGGCCAGCAACAAGCCCCGAAGACGGGCGCGCTCCCCGCGGTCCGCTGGAGCTCCTCCAACGGCCAGCAACAAGCCCCGAAGACGGGCGCGCTCCCCGCGGTCCGCTGGAGCTCCGCCAACGGCCAGCAACAAGCCCCGAAGACGGGCGCGCTCCCCGCGGTCCGCTGGAGCTCCTCCAACGGCCAGCAACAAGCCCCGAAGACGGGCGCGCTCCCCCCGGTCCGCTGGAGCTCCTCCAACGTCCAGCAACAAGCCCCGAAGACGGGCGCGCTCCCCCCGGTCCGCTGGAGCTCCGCCAACGGCCAGCAACAAGCCCCGAAGACGGGCGCGCTCCCCCCGGTCCGCTGGAGCTCCTCCAACGGCCAGCAACAAGCCCCGAAGACGGGCGCGCTCCCCCCGGTCCGCTGGAGCTCCTCCAACGGCCAGCAACAAGCCCCGAAGACGGGCGCGCTCCCCGCGGTCCGCTGGAGCTCCGCCAACGGCCAGCAACAAGCCCCGAAGACGGGCGCGCTCCCCGCGGTCCGCTGGAGCTCCTCCAACGGCCAGCAACAAGCCCCGAAGACGGGCGCGCTCCCCCCGGTCCGCTGGAGCTCCTCCAACGTCCAGCAACAAGCCCCGAAGACGGGCGCGCTCCCCCCGGTCCGCTGGAGCTCCTCCAACGTCCAGCAACAAGCCCCGAAGACGGGCGCGCTCCCCGCGGTCCGCTGGAGCTCCTCCAACGGCCAGCAACAAGCCCCGAAGACGGGCGCGCTCCCCCCGGTCCGCTGGAGCTCCGCCAACGGCCAGCAACAAGCCCCGAAGACGGGCGCGCTCCCCCCGGTCCGCTGGAGCTCCTCCAACGGCCAGCAACAAGCCCCGAAGACGGGCGCGCTCCCCCCGGTCCGCTGGAGCTCCTCCAACGGCCAGCAACAAGCCCCGAAGACGGGCGCGCTCCCCGCGGTCCGCTGGAGCTCCTCCAACGGCCAGCAACAAGCCCCGAAGACGGGCGCGCTCCCCGCGGTCCGCTGGAGCTCCGCCAACGGCCAGCAACAAGCCCCGAAGACGGGCGCGCTCCCCGCGGTCCGCTGGAGCTCCTCCAACGGCCAGCAACAAGCCCCGAAGACGGGCGCGCTCCCCCCGGTCCGCTGGAGCTCCTCCAACGGCCAGCAACAAGCCCCGAAGACGGGCGCGCTCCCCCCGGTCCGCTGGAGCTCCTCCAACGGCCAGCAACAAGCCCCGAAGACGGGCGCGCTCCCCGCGGTCCGCTGGATCCCCTCCAACGGCCAGCAACAAGCCCCGAAGACGGGCGCGCTCCCCCCGGTCCGCTGGAGCTCCTCCAACGGCCAGCAACAAGCCCCGAAGACGGGCGCGCTCCCCCCGGTCCGCTGGAGCTCCTCCAACGGCCAGCAACAAGCCCCGAAGACGGGCGCGCTCCCCCCGGTCCGCTGGAGCTCCTCCAACGGCCAGCAACAAGCCCCGAAGACGGGCGCGCTCCCCGCGGTCCGCTGGAGCTCCGCCAACGGCCAGCAACAAGCCCCGAAGACGGGCGCGCTCCCCGCGGTCCGCTGGAGCTCCTCCAACGGCCAGCAACAAGCCCCGAAGACGGGCGCGCTCCCCCCGGTCCGCTGGAGCTCCTCCAACGTCCAGCAACAAGCCCCGAAGACGGGCGCGCTCCCCCCGGTCCGCTGGAGCTCCTCCAACGTCCAGCAACAAGCCCCGAAGACGGGCGCGCTCCCCGCGGTCCGCTGGAGCTCCTCCAACGGCCAGCAACAAGCCCCGAAGACGGGCGCGCTCCCCCCGGTCCGCTGGAGCTCCGCCAACGGCCAGCAACAAGCCCCGAAGACGGGCGCGCTCCCCCCGGTCCGCTGGAGCTCCTCCAACGGCCAGCAACAAGCCCCGAAGACGGGCGCGCTCCCCCCGGTCCGCTGGAGCTCCTCCAACGGCCAGCAACAAGCCCCGAAGACGGGCGCGCTCCCCGCGGTCCGCTGGAGCTCCTCCAACGGCCAGCAACAAGCCCCGAAGACGGGCGCGCTCCCCGCGGTCCGCTGGAGCTCCGCCAACGGCCAGCAACAAGCCCCGAAGACGGGCGCGCTCCCCGCGGTCCGCTGGAGCTCCTCCAACGGCCAGCAACAAGCCCCGAAGACGGGCGCGCTCCCCCCGGTCCGCTGGAGCTCCTCCAACGGCCAGCAACAAGCCCCGAAGACGGGCGCGCTCCCCCCGGTCCGCTGGAGCTCCTCCAACGGCCAGCAACAAGCCCCGAAGACGGGCGCGCTCCCCGCGGTCCGCTGGATCCCCTCCAACGGCCAGCAACAAGCCCCGAAGACGGGCGCGCTCCCCCCGGTCCGCTGGAGCTCCTCCAACGGCCAGCAACAAGCCCCGAAGACGGGCGCGCTCCCCCCGGTCCGCTGGAGCTCCTCCAACGGCCAGCAACAAGCCCCGAAGACGGGCGCGCTCCCCGCGGTCCGCTGGAGCTCCTCCAACGGCCAGCAACAAGCCCCGAAGACGG
>NW_028233687.1:0-16090 GCF_054856555.1 Leptonotus elevatus
CGTTTTATTGTGAGTTGTGATAATTCCGACGATATTGAACTAAACACGTCGTGGAGTGGTGCATTTGAAGGTGACGTGATGCAGACTCGAAGTGATGAAGCTTTTTTTGTACAGGAAGAAATAGCGGTTAATTTTTTGATTTGTTTTGTTTTTCGTCAACGCTATGAAGAATCCTTAGACCATAATATATATTGAATAAAAGGGTTTGCCGGATGACGTAACAAGTCCTTCTTGTTTACTAAGGATCGCGAAGATTATGGTACGCGCTTCTGTTTTTTAAGCAGTTTTGGCCGGATTTGAGGACAAGTAACATAATTGTTCATGGCTCTTGGTGTGAAAGTTCTCTACACGTAATATGTCTTTTATTTGAAAAAGCGCCTGTTTGAAATTGAACAGAAAGGGGTCCAGGTTGATTACAGCGATGATTGGATTTTTGTATCACTGTATTTGCAATCGAGAGATTACGTGAAAGATTTTATTTCAGTTTTGGCGTTCCTACTTTTGTAGTTTTGGGGTCAGGATTACCGTATGAATTCCTTTTGTTCTACGGTTGGATTCGATGGTACGTGACATTTTATTTTGAAAATGAGCGCCTTGCAGAAATTTTGCAATGTATGGAGAACAGTTTAGCTCAGCGGGATTGGGTAACCGCTGTGTATAAACGAGAGGTCACGTAATTCTTATGTCTGTCTGTGTGTGGCCATATGTGTTAACATATTGAACTATTAATATTAAAAGTGAGACGTCACTGTATTAAAACCGAATGTATACATCAAAAAACTATAAACAAAATGGAGGCGATTTCGACCCGGATACAGAATGGTTTGTCCTGAATGCGCTTCCGGTTCAGCGAAAAATAAAAGCGTCGATGAACAATGAAAAAACGAACTATGGATCGATTGTATACAAAGCTTTCGCTGGACAAAATGGTATGTCAGACTTTTGTATTTTCTTTGTTGGTAATGGAAAAAGGCTGAATTTGATGCTAAAATGACTCCAGCATTTGTGGAGCAGTTTACGGATGGGTTGTTCAAAGTTACCCGTTTACTGAAATCACCGTATAAAACTGCAGTTTAAATGCTATAAGATTTGTAGACAACGAATTGAAGGAATAACACCGTTTATTTTTATTTTTTTTTATAATGACTGAAGAGT
This sequence comes from Leptonotus elevatus, assembly GCF_054856555.1. Taxonomy (NCBI): domain Eukaryota; kingdom Metazoa; phylum Chordata; class Actinopteri; order Syngnathiformes; family Syngnathidae; genus Leptonotus; species Leptonotus elevatus. The sequence continues at coordinate 1,156 of NW_028233687.1, forward strand.
GTGTGCGTATGCATTTGAGTGTGTGACCTAGCTTCTAAAAAAGGTGGGGGTTTGTAAGTGAGAAGTGTGCATATGGGGATTTTGTTTGTTTTTCTTTAATATTTTAACTAAGTTTGGTGTTGTTTTGTGTGAGATGATACTGTTGTGATAGTGGCGTTTGTTTTATTAATGGGAATATGATAAAATAGGTTTTGCGATTTATAATGTTAAGATTCCTCCCCCCCCCCTTCCCCCGTTTCTAGGTTAGAAAAAAAGGTGGGGGCTGGGCTGTGCGCTGTGAGCATAATGTGTCCTCGTAATGGGACTCTTTTTTTGTCAAAATGGTAAGAGAGGAATGATAAACAATATAAAATAAGTAATAGTATTTGACTGAGCTAATAAATCTTTACACTTTAATGATTGATGACGATGGTTAATTTGTTAACTTTCCCTTTTCGGGACAAATGAATAAAGAGTAATGATAAAATAATGGCATTTTGTTTGAGAGTTGATATAATTATGCCTACATCTTTATAGCTGTGGCTGGAAGTAAGATAGTTGAATAAGGAGTTATGAATGTTTTTGAAATTGACATGTTGATAATGATTTTTAATATTTGTTTTTTCTCTGAGTGTGTCATTTCAGAAACTGATGTTTGAGTTCCAAGGCAGATGAGGGTTTGATGGCCTTCACTGATTACAAACTGCGAACGGGATGCGCCCCAGCTGCTGATACGTTGTATGGCTAGTAGCTATTTGAAGGGGTATTGAAAAAAAAAAGAGAGATGAATAAAGAGGCTGTGTTTTTTACGAAACATTTTTGAGAAAGCAGGGAGTGAACTGTCTTGCTATGATCCCATATCCTCAGTCTGGCATTTTTAAAGCATTGTATCAACGAATGTGCATTTTTTGATCAGGTGAGCTCTCAGAAAGACTGTGTGTCATCGGATCCACATTGCAGACAGCGTCTGAATGGATGTGGCAGAGATCAAAGGTCTAAAGCCGCAGAGCAACAGTCTTCTCGTCCTGTGCCTAAGAAAAACATGATGTTCAAATTCCTCAATGCCCAGTGACTGTGTATACGCCTCATTCTAGTGACTTCTCCCCTATGGCTGTTTTGCATCCAGAGGAAATCTAAATGCCTGCTCTGAACATTGCTGCCACAGCAGCCGCCATGCTGGCCAGGACTGAACATTGACAACAGCTGCCGTCCTGCCTTTTGCTGGGGGTCTGGACAAAGAAAGTTGGTGGTCGGAATGAGATGTGATCCATTCAGTAAAATGCTACATAGTGATATGCAAGGCATTTTTAATGTGTTGAGTGGGGAACTGTGATCTATAGCAAGATATTTCAGAAAATTGAAAACGACATATGTAAATTTGAAATGAGGGATTGAGAAAATTTATTTCAATCTATAGCCTACTAAATTTTTGCCTATATTTTTGGGAGAATCAGTTTCTGAATTGGTACAATGGGAATTTTATTAATATGTTATGATATGATATATTTTTATTTTCCCCGTGAGGAACTTTTTTGGACTTCGTCCAGCTGCAGCTATAGTATAAAATAAATAATAGAATAAAATGAGTAGTAACAAGTAAAAGACTAACTAAGAGTTTGATGGCTAAGTTTGATTTTTTTTTAACAGCACTGTGATTTATAAATCCCAGAAATATTTTGTGTGCTGTGTTTTTTATGAGCCCCGCTAATATGTGAAAGATTAGCAGTTTGAAGATGATTTTTAGTTTGATTAAATCTAGGAAATGGTAGATATTTGTAAATTTTGTGTGATTTTATCCTCCGCCCCACTAATCTATAAAAGAGGTGAGGTTGATTGGCAGTTTAAATAATTTTCGGGACTCTAGGAGAATTAGAGTAATATGGTTACCTCTATTTTTATGGCCCCAAAGTCATCATATATTAGTGTCTTAAGTTGTATCTGCTTATGTTTAGTTTTATAGTGTTTTTTAGCTCTTTTGTTTATCTCATAGCCTGATTTAGAGGGTTGAGTTATTTATGACGTTTTTTGAGAAATGAGGTCTCTATTTTGTCCTCCCTTTATCTTGACGTGTTTGAAAAAATCAGTGGATCTTTGTCAAATGAGGGAGTTTATGTTTAAGAATTTAACCAATGTAGACGAGTTAGAAAATTAAAATCAAACTTAAAAACGAAATTAAAAAGGTTGTGGGGTATCGGCCTACACTCCAATTGACAGGATGAGTTTGAAAATGATAATTCACAGTTTGAATATGAAGAAATCTATCAGAGGAAATCGATCGCAAAGTAAGTCTGAAGCAAGCAAGGACAATAATGCATATTCGCCGAATGAAGGTAATTATATTATATTATATCTTTTATCTCAGAATCACATTTGAAAAATGTAATGTTTGGAGCCCAGTGTTTGCAAAAGAGTATAGATAATATGAATATATGTGAGTTTTTCCCAGCATGCCAGGATTCGGCCGGTCATGGGATTCTGGGAAGAGAATAAGATATGAAAGGCACAGTTATGCAAATTTAGAACAAATTTAGTCATGGTAAAAAATTACCTATTATTGAACAAAACCTATTTGAAAGATAAATATTTACAAGCTCTGTCTTATATTAATGAATGAGCGAATGTCATTCAACTCAATCAAGGGCTGGGCTCTATTTTAATGTCACAAAAATAGATCTTTTCCTGTTCCAACAGCACAGGACCTACGGATCTTAATCAAATAACATTTACTAATCCCAACTAACAAAAACTATCAGGGTTTTTTCCTCCAAATAAAATTTATGTGAGTTTATGAGAAACTAAAAATGAAAAGTTTCTGCACTCAGGAGAACGGCCCCAGGGGGTTGATGAGGAGAAATTCCACAACTGGAAAGGAGACGTGCCAGGCTCGGCCATCTCATCAACTGATGCTCTCAGGTTGAAAGGAGAGACGAAATTCCACAACTGGAGCATCAATCTTATCACCTCCGACCTGGAGCCACGTCAGCTGAATCCGTGCCCGGTTCCGGAGCTGACGTTTGAGGACATCAGTCAACGGATCAAGAGCAAGTGCCTTTTCTTGGGCAATCATTCCTTTGATCAGTCACATTTTGGGCAGAATAATCCCAGGTGACAAATCGAAGAATTTGGGTAGTCTACCCCAAATTCTTAAAGAAGAGACGAACTATTGCGACACTCTTTTCATTAAAAAAAAAAAAGACCTTCAAAGAACTTCATCACAAGATGGCTTCAAAGAACACATATTCGTCTGCCGATATATTGCGACACTTTTTAATGAACAACATTTTATGTTAAGCCTCACATATGCTATGCTTATTCCACTAAAAATCTTTTAAATGTATCAAATTGTTTTTTAATGTCATATGATTGCTAAACTACCTCCTCTTCTGCTAAAGGGATGTTTTAAGGATAATTATTTTTACCACACAACCATTGAAAAAAAAATGTTTTAATGTGTTGAGCTCTCAAGAGCTCAAATGAGGGAATGATGAGTTATTAACATTGTTTTTTAGTTTTAAATTATATTTTAGCCGTTTATAATTATGTTAACTCAGTATGGCTGTATGAATAGACCTATATTCTTATCTGTGTTACTTTCATGAGAAAGAGCAACGGGTCTGTCTATTCATTCGTAATCTAAAGGGAGGTTCCGGGGATTTTGCTGTGTCGGAAGGGAGTCAGGCTTATTATTATTGTATTTTTTCTAATCTGATTTATACCCATGGGAACGGATTTTCTTGTATTCAGTTGTAACCAGGTGTGTTGTGGGCTGACCTTTTTCTGAACCCTTTTTGTGAATAAATAACGATGTGAGCTGGAGAGAGGCCACCACATTTGAACAGAGACATCGCTTGGATGGTTTGTCTATGTGGACCAGAAGCTTCTGGTAATTAAAACCTTTGCAAAGGAACTTCTTCAACAGAATCTCACCATTCAGTTAATTGAACACGCAAAGAGTACAATACTTAATATTGTCTACTCTAACACTAGCAAACTGGAATTATTTTGTGAAAGTTTACTTTTGCGACGGAGGTGCAAAAAAAAAAAAAAAAAGCTTACAGCACCTGGTATTCCCAGGCGGTCTCCCATCCAAGTACTAACCAGGCCCGACCCTGCTTAGCTTCCGAGATCGGACGAGATCGGGCGTTCTCAGGGTAGTATGGCCGTAAGCCGAGAAAAAGCCCACAGTTGACTCTTTTAAAGATTACACTCGTCCCAACTTGGGGTGGAAAAAGCATTTTGACAGCATTTTCAGCTCTCATCCTGTCAGTTTAGCGTGTGGCTGTCTGCTAGCAAGTAGCTAGCAAACTGGAATTATTTTGTGAAAGTTTACTTTTGCGACGGAGGTGCAAAAAAAAAAAAAAAAAAACCTTACAGCACCTGGTATTCCCAGGCGGTCTCCCATCCAAGTACTAACCAGGCCCGACCCTGCTTAGCTTCCGAGATCGGACGAGATCGGGCTTTCTCAGGGTAGTATGGCCGTAAGCTGAGAAAAAGCCCACAGTTGACTCTTTTAAAGATTACACTCGTCCCAGATTGGGGTGGAAAAAGCATTTTGACAGCATTTTCAGCTCTCATCCTGTCAGTTTAGCGTGTGGCTGTCTGCTAGCAAGTAGCTAGCAAACTGGAATTATTTTGTGAAAGTTTACTTTTGCGACGGAGGTGCAAAAAAAAAAAAAAAAAAGCTTACAGCACCTGGTATTCCCAGGCGGTCTCCCATCCAAGTACTAACCAGGCCCGACCCTGCTTAGCTTCCGAGATCGGACGAGATCGGGCGTTCTCAGGGTAGTATGGCCGTAAGCCGAGAAAAAGCCCACAGTTGACTCTTTTAAAGATTACACTCGTCCCAACTTGGGGTGGAAAAAGCATTTTGACAGCATTTTCAGCTCTCATCCTGTCAGTTTAGCGTGTGGCTGTCTGCTAGCAAGTAGCTAGCAAACTGGAATTATTTTGTGAAAGTTTACTTTTGCGACGGAGGTGCAAAAAAAAAGAAAAAAAAAAGCTTATAGCACCTGGTATTCCCAGGCGGTCTCCCATCCAAGTACTAACCAGGCCCGACCCTGCTTAGCTTCCGAGATCGGACGAGATCGGGCGTTCTCAGGGTAGTATGGCCGTAAACCGAGAAAAAGCCCACAGTTTACTCTTTTAAAGATTACACTCGTCCCAGATTGGGGTGGAAAAAGCATTTTGACAGCATTTTCAGCTCTCATCCTGTCAGTTTAGCGTGTGGCTGTCTGCTAGCAAGTAGCTAGCAAACTGGAATTATTTTGTGAAAGTTTACTTTTGCGACGGAGGTGCAAAAAAAAAAAAAAAAGCTTACAGCACCTGGTATTCCCAGGCGGTCTCCCATCCAAGTACTAACCAGGCCCGACCCTGCTTAGCTTCCGAGATCAGACGAGATCGGGCGTTCTCAGGGTAGTATGGCCGTAAGCCGAGAAAAAGCCCACAGTTGACTCTTTTAAAGATTACACTCGTCCCAGATTGGGGTGGAAAAAGCATTTTGACAGCATTTTCAGCTCTCATCCTGTCAGTTTAGCGTGTGGCTGTCTGCTAGCAAGTAGCTAGCAAACTGGAATTATTTTGTGAAAGTTTACTTTTGCGACGGAGGTGCAAAAAAAAAAAAAAAAAAAGCTTACAGCACCTGGTATTCCCAGGCGGTCTCCCATCCAAGTACTAAACAGGCCCGACCCTGCTTAGCTTCCGAGATCGGACGAGATCGGGCGTTCTCAGGGTAGTATGGCCGTAAGCTGAGAAAAAGCCCACAGTTGACTCTTTTAAAGATTACACTCGTCCCAGATTGGGGTGGAAAAAGCATTTTGACAGCATTTTCAGCTCTCATCCTGTCAGTTTAGCGTGTGGCTGTCTGCTAGCAAGTAGCTAGCAAACTGGAATTATTTTGTGAAAGTTTACTTTTGCGACGGAGGTGCAAAAAAAAAAAAAAAAAAGCTTACAGCACCTGGTATTCCCAGGCGGTCTCCCATCCAAGTACTAACCAGGCCCGACCCTGCTTAGCTTCCGAGATCGGGCGTTCTCAGGGTAGTATGGCCGTAAGCCGAGAAAAAGCCCACAGTTGACTCTTTTAAAGATTACACTCGTCCCAGATTGGGGTGGAAAAAGCATTTTGACAGCATTTTCAGCTCTCATCCTGTCAGTTTAGCGTGTGGCTGTCTGCTAGCAAGTAGCTAGCAAACTGGAATTATTTTGTGAAAGTTTACTTTTGCGACGGAGGTGCAAAAAAAAAAAAAAAAAAAGCTTACAGCACCTGGTATTCCCAGGCGGTCTCCCATCCAAGTACTAACCAGGCCCGACCCTGCTTAGCTTCCGAGATCGGACGAGATCGGGCGTTCTCAGGGTAGTATGGCCGTAAGCCGAGAAAAAGCCCACAGTTAACTCTTTTAAAGATTACACTCGTCCCAACTTGGGGTGGAAAAAGCATTTTGACAGCATTTTCAGCTCTCATCCTGTCAGTTTAGCGTGTGGCTGTCTGCTAGCAAGTAGCTAGCAAACTGGAATTATTTTGTGAAAGTTTACTTTTGCGACGGAGGTGCAAAAAAAAAAAAAAAAAGCTTACAGCACCTGGTATTCCCAGGCGGTCTCCCATCCAAGTACTAACCAGGCCCGACCCTGCTTAGCTTCCGAGATCGGACGTTCTCAGGGTAGTATGGCCGTAAGGCGAGAAAAAGCCCACAGTTGACTCTTTTAAAGATTACACTCGTCCCAACTTGGGGTGGAAAAAGCATTTTGACATTATTTTCAGCTCTCATCCTGTCAGTTTAGCGTGTGGCTGTCTGCTACAAGTAGCTAACAAACTGGAATTATTTTGTGAAAGTTTACTTTTGCGACGGAGGTGCAAAAAAAAAAAAAAAAAAGCTTACAGCACCCTGTATTCCCAGGCGGTCTCCCATCCAAGTACTAACCAGGCCCGACCCTGCTTAGCTTCCGAGATCGGACGAGATCGGGCGTTCTGAGGGTAGTATGGCCGTAAGCCGAGAAAAAGCCCACAGTTGACTCTTTTAAAGATTACACTCGTCCCAGATTGGGGTGGAAAAAGCATTTTGACAGCATTTTCAGCTCTCATCCTGTCAGTTTAGCGTGTTGCTGTCTGCTAGCAAGTAGCTAGCAAACTGGAATTATTTTGTGAAAGTTTACTTTTGCGACGGAGGTGCAAAAAAAAAAAAAAAAAAGCTTACAGCACCTGGTATTCCCAGGCGGTCTCCCATCCAAGTACTAACCAGGCCCGACTCTGCTTAGCTTCCGAGATCGGACAAGATCGGGCGTTCTCAGGGTAGTATGGCCGTAAGCCGAGAAGAAGCCCACAGTTGACTCATTTAAAGATTACACTCGTCCCAGATTGGGGTGGAAAAAGCATTTTGACAGCATTTTCAGCTCTCATCCTGTCAGTTTAGCGTGTGGCTGTCTGCTAGCAAGTAGCTAGCAAACTGGAATTATTTTGTGAAAGTTTACTTTTGCGACGGAGGTGCAAAAAAAAAAAAAAAAAAAAGCTTACAACACATGGTATTCCCAGGCGGTCTCCCATCCAAGTACTAAACAGGCCCGACCCTGCTTAGCTTCCGAGATCGGACGAGATCGGGCGTTCTCAGGGTAGTATGAACGTAAGCCGAGAAGAAGCCCACAGTTGACTCTTTTAAAGATTACACTCGTCCCAGATTGGGGTGGAAAAAGCATTTTGACAGAATTTTCAGCTCTCATCCTGTCAGTTTAGCGTGTTGCTGTCTGCTAGCAAGTAGCTAGCAAACTGGAATTATTTTGTGAAAGTTTACTTTTGCGACGGACATGCAAAAAAAGGTGCAAAAAAAAAAAAAAAAAGCTTACAGCACCTGGTATTCCCAGGCGGTCTCCCATCCAAGTACTAACCAGGCCTGACCCTGCTTAGCTTCCGAGATCGGACGTTCTCAGGGTAGTATGGCCGTAAGCCGAGTAAAAGCCCACAGTTGACTCTTTTAAAGATTACACTCGTCCCAACTTGGGGTGGAAAAAGCATTTTGACAGCATTTTCAGCTCTCATCCTGTCAGTTTAGCGTGTGGCTGTCTGCTAGCAAGTAGCTAGCAAACTGGAATTATTTTGTGAAAGTTTACTTTTGCGACGGAGGTGCAAAAAAAAAAAAAAAAAAAGCTTACAGCACCTGGTATTCCCAGGCGGTCTCCCATCCAAGTACTAACCAGGCCCGACCCTGCTTAGCTTCCGAGATCGGACGAGATCGGGCGTTCTCAGGGTAGTATGGCCGTAAGCCGAGAAAAAGCCCACAGTTGACTCTTTTAAAGATTACACTCGTCCCAGATTGGGGTGGAAAAAGCATTTTGACAGCATTTTCAGCTCTCATCCTGTCAGTTTAGCGTGTGGCTGTCTGCTAGCAAGTAGCTAGCAAACTGGAATTATTTTGTGAAAGTTTACTTTTGCGACGGAGGTGCAAAAAAAAAAAAAAAAAGCTTACAGCACCTGGTATTCCCAGGCGGTCTCCCATCCAAGTACTAACCAGGCCCGACCCTGCTTAGCTTCCGAGATCGGACGAGATCGGGCGTTCTCAGGGTAGTATGGCCGTAAACCGAGAAAAAGCCCACAGTTGACTCTTTTAAAGATTACACTCGTCCCAACTTGGGGTGGAAAAAGCATTTTGACAGCATTTTCAGCTCTCATCCTGTCAGTTTAGCGTGTGGCTGTCTGCTAGCAAGTAGCTAGCAAACTGGAATTATTTTGTGAAAGTTTACTTTTGCGACGGAGGTGCAAAAAAAAAAAAAAAAAAAAGCTTACAACACATGGTATTCCCAGGCGGTCTCCCATCCAAGTACTAAACAGGCCCGACCCTGCTTAGCTTCCTAGATCGGACGAGATCGGGCGTTCTCAGGGTAGTATGAACGTAAGCCGAGAAGATGCCCACAGTTGACTCTTTTAAAGATTACACCCGTCCCAGATTGGGGTGGAAAAAGCATTTTGACAGCATTTTCAGCTCTCATCCTGTCAGTTTAGCGTGTTGCTGTCTGCTAGCAAGTAGCTAGCAAACTGGAATTATTTTGTGAAAGTTTACTTTTGCGACGGAGGTGCAAAAAAAAAAAAAAAAAAGCTTACAGCACCTGGTATTCCCAGGCGGTCTCCCATCCAAGTACTAACCAGGCCCGACCCTGCTTAGCTTCCGAGATCGGACGAGATCGGGCGTTCTCAGGGTAGTATGGCCGTAAGCCGAGAAAAAGCCCACAGTTGACTCTTTTAAAGATTACACTCGTCCCAGATTGGGGTGGAAAAAGCATTTTGACAGCATTTTCAGCTCTCATCCTGTCAGTTTAGCGTGTGGCTGTCTGCTAGCAAGTAGCTAGCAAACTGGAATTATTTTGTGAAAGTTTACTTTTGCGACGGAGGTGCAAAAAAAAAAAAAAAAAAGCTTACAGCACCTGGTATTCCCAGGCGGTCTCCCATCCAAGTACTAACCAGGCCCGACCCTGCTTAGCTTCCGAGATCGGATGAGATCGGGCGTTCTCAGGGTAGTATGGCCGTAAGCCGAGAAAAAGCCCACAGTTGACTCTTTTAAAGATTACACTCGTCCCAGATTGGGGTGGAAAAAGCATTTTGACAGCATTTTCAGCTCTCATCCTGTAAGTTTAGCGTGTGGCTGTCTGCTAGCAAGTAGCTAGCAAACTGGAATTATTTTGTGAAAGTTTACTTTTGCGACGGAGGTGCAAAAAAAAAAAAAAAAAGCTTACAGCACCTGGTATTCCCAGGCGGTCTCCCATCCAAGTACTAACCAGGCCCGACCCTGCTTAGCTTCCGAGATCAGACGAGATCGGGCGTTCTCAGGGTAGTATGGCCGTAAGCCGAGAAAAAGCCCACAGTTGACTCTTTTAAAGATTACACTCGTCCCAGATTGGGGTGGAAAAAGCATTTTGACAGCATTTTCAGCTCTCATCCTGTCAGTTTAGCGTGTGGCTGTCTGCTAGCAAGTAGCTAGCAAACTGGAATTATTTTGTGAAAGTTTACTTTTGCGACGGAGGTGCAAAAAACAAACAAAAAAAAAGCTTACAGCACCTGGTATTCCCAGGCGGTCTCCCATCCAAGTACTAACCAGGCCCGACCCTGCTTAGCTTCCGAGATCGGACGAGATCGGGCGTTCTCAGGGTAGTATGGCCGTAAGCCGAGAAAAAGCCCACAGTTGACTCTTTTAAAGATTACACTCGTCCCAGATTGGGGTGGAAAAAGCATTTTGACAGCATTTTCAGCTCTCATCCTGTCAGTTTAGCGTGTGGCTGTCTGCTAGCAAGTAGCTAGCAAACTGGAATTATTTTGTGAAAGTTTACTTTTGCGACGGAGGTGCAAAAAAAAAAAAAAAAAGCTTACAGCACCTGGTATTCCCAGGCGGTCTCCCATCCAAGTACTAACCAGGCCCGACCCTGCTTAGCTTCCGAGATCGGACGAGATCGGGCGTTCTCAGGGTAGTATGGCCGTAAGCCGAGAAAAAGCCCACAGTTGACTCTTTTAAAGATTACACTCGTCCCAGATTGGGGTGGAAAAAGCATTTTGACAGCATTTTCAGCTCTCATCCTGTCAGTTTAGCGTGTGGCTGTCTGCTAGCAAGTAGCTAGCAAACTGGAATTATTTTGTGAAAGTTTACTTTTGCGACGGAGGTGCAAAAAAAAAAAAAAAAAAGCTTACAGCACCTGGTATTCCCAGGCGGTCTCCCATCCAAGTACTAACCAGGCCCGACCCTGCTTAGCTTCCGAGATCGGACGAGATCGGGCGTTCTCAGGGTAGTATGGCCGTAAACCGAGAAAAAGCCCACAGTTGACTCTTTTAAAGATTACACTCGTCCCAGATTGGGGTGGAGAAAGCATTTTGACAGAATTTTCAGCTCTCATCCTGTCAGTTTAGCGTGTGGCTGTCTGCTAGCAAGTAGCTAGCAAACTGGAATTATTTTGTGAAAGTTTACTTTTGCGACGGAGGTGCAAAAAAAAAAAAAAAAAAGCTTACAGCACCTGGTATTCCCAGGCGGTCTCCCATCCAAGTACTAACCAGGCCCGACCCTGCTTAGCTTCCGAGATCGGATGAGATCGGGCGCTCTCAGGGTAGTATGGCCGTAAGCCGAGAAAAAGCCCACAGTTGACTCTTTTAAAGATTACACTCGTCCCAGATTGGGGTGGAAAAAGCATTTTGACAGCATTTTCAGCTCTCATCCTGTAAGTTTAGCGTGTGGCTGTCTGCTAGCAAGTAGCTAGCAAACTGGAATTATTTTGTGAAAGTTTACTTTTGCGACGGAGGTGCAAAAAAAAAAAAAAAAAGCTTACAGCACCTGGTATTCCCAGGCGGTCTCCCATCCAAGTACTAACCAGGCCCGACCCTGCTTAGCTTCCGAGATCAGACGAGATCGGGCGTTCTCAGGGTAGTATGGCCGTAAGCCGAGAAAAAGCCCACAGTTGACTCTTTTAAAGATTACACTCGTCCCAGATTGGGGTGGAAAAAGCATTTTGACAGCATTTTCAGCTCTCATCCTGTCAGTTTAGCGTGTGGCTGTCTGCTAGCAAGTAGCTAGCAAACTGGAATTATTTTGTGAAAGTTTACTTTTGCGACGGAGGTGCAAAAAACAAACAAAAAAAAAGCTTACAGCACCTGGTATTCCCAGGCGGTCTCCCATCCAAGTACTAACCAGGCCCGACCCTGCTTAGCTTCCGAGATCGGACGAGATCGGGCGTTCTCAGGGTAGTATGGCCGTAAGCCGAGAAAAAGCCCACAGTTGACTCTTTTAAAGATTACACTCGTCCCAGATTGGGGTGGAAAAAGCATTTTGACAGCATTTTCAGCTCTCATCCTGTCAGTTTAGCGTGTGGCTGTCTGCTAGCAAGTAGCTAGCAAACTGGAATTATTTTGTGAAAGTTTACTTTTGCGACGGAGGTGCAAAAAAAAAAAAAAAAAGCTTACAGCACCTGGTATTCCCAGGCGGTCTCCCATCCAAGTACTAACCAGGCCCGACCCTGCTTAGCTTCCGAGATCGGACGAGATCGGGCGTTCTCAGGGTAGTATGGCCGTAAGCCGAGAAAAAGCCCACAGTTGACTCTTTTAAAGATTACACTCGTCCCAGATTGGGGTGGAAAAAGCATTTTGACAGCATTTTCAGCTCTCATCCTGTCAGTTTAGCGTGTGGCTGTCTGCTAGCAAGTAGCTAGCAAACTGGAATTATTTTGTGAAAGTTTACTTTTGCGACGGAGGTGCAAAAAACAAACAAAAAAAAAGCTTACAGCACCTGGTATTCCCAGGCGGTCTCCCATCCAAGTACTAACCAGGCCCGACCCTGCTTAGCTTCCGAGATCGGATGAGATCGGGCGTTCTCAGGGTAGTATGGCCGTAAACCGAGAAAAAGCCCACAGTTGACTCTTTTAAAGATTACACTCGTCCCAGATTGGGGTGGAAAAAGCATTTTGACAGCATTTTCAGCTCTCATCCTGTCAGTTTAGCGTGTGGCTGTCTGCTAGCAAGTAGCTAGCAAACTGGAATTATTTTGTGAAAGTTTACTTTTGCGACGGAGGTGCAAAAAAAAAAAAAAAAAGCTTACAGCACCTGGTATTCCCAGGCGGTCTCCCATCCAAGTACTAACCAGGCCCGACCCTGCTTAGCTTCCGAGATCGGACGAGATCGGGCGTTCTCAGGGTAGTATGGCCGTAAGCCGAGAAAAAGCCCACAGTTGACTCTTTTAAAGATTACACTCGTCCCAGATTGGGGTGGAAAAAGCATTTTGACAGCATTTTCAGCTCTCATCCTGTCAGTTTAGCGTGTGGCTGTCTGCTAGCAAGTAGCTAGCAAACTGGAATTATTTTGTGAAAGTTTACTTTTGCGACGGAGGTGCAAAAAAAAAAAAAAAAAAGCTTACAGCACCTGGTATTCCCAGGCGGTCTCCCATCCAAGTACTAACCAGGCCCGACCCTGCTTAGCTTCCGAGATCGGACGAGATCGGGCGTTCTCAGGGTAGTATGGCCGTAAGCCGAGAAAAAGCCCACAGTTGACTCTTTTAAAGATTACACTCGTCCCAGATTGGGGTGGAAAAAGCATTTTGACAGCATTTTCAGCTCTCATCCTGTCAGTTTAGCGTGTGGCTGTCTGCTAGCAAGTAGCTAGCAAACTGGAATTATTTTGTGAAAGTTTACTTTTGCGACGGAGGTGCAAAAAACAAACAAAAAAAAAGCTTACAGCACCTGGTATTCCCAGGCGGTCTCCCATCCAAGTACTAACCAGGCCCGACCCTGCTTAGCTTCCGAGATCGGACGAGATCGGGCGTTCTCAGGGTAGTATGGCCGTAAGCCGAGAAAAAGCCCACAGTTGACTCTTTTAAAGATTACACTCGTCCCAGATTGGGGTGGAAAAAGCATTTTGACAGCATTTTCAGCTCTCATCCTGTCAGTTTAGCGTGTGGCTGTCTGCTAGCAAGTAGCTAGCAAACTGGAATTATTTTGTGAAAGTTTACTTTTGCGACGGAGGTGCAAAAAAAAAAAAAAAAAGCTTACAGCACCTGGTATTCCCAGGCGGTCTCCCATCCAAGTACTAACCAGGCCCGACCCTGCTTAGCTTCCGAGATCGGACGAGATCGGGCGTTCTCAGGGTAGTATGGCCGTAAGCCGAGAAAAAGCCCACAGTTGACTCTTTTAAAGATTACACTCGTCCCAGATTGGGGTGGAAAAAGCATTTTGACAGCATTTTCAGCTCTCATCCTGTCAGTTTAGCGTGTGGCTGTCTGCTAGCAAGTAGCTAGCAAACTGGAATTATTTTGTGAAAGTTTACTTTTGCGACGGAGGTGCAAAAAAAAAAAAAAAAAAGCTTACAGCACCTGGTATTCCCAGGCGGTCTCCCATCCAAGTACTAACCAGGCCCGACCCTGCTTAGCTTCCGAGATCGGACGAGATCGGGCGTTCTCAGGGTAGTATGGCCGTAAGCCGAGAAAAAGCCCACAGTTGACTCTTTTAAAGATTACACTCGTCCCAGATTGGGGTGGAAAAAGCATTTTGACAGCATTTTCAGCTCTCATCCTGTCAGTTTAGCGTGTGGCTGTCTGCTAGCAAGTAGCTAGCAAACTGGAATTATTTTGTGAAAGTTTACTTTTGCGACGGAGGTGCAAAAAACAAACAAAAAAAAAGCTTACAGCACCTGGTATTCCCAGGCGGTCTCCCATCCAAGTACTAACCAGGCCCGACCCTGCTTAGCTTCCGAGATCGGACGAGATCGGGCGTTCTCAGGGTAGTATGGCCGTAAGCCGAGAAAAAGCCCACAGTTGACTCTTTTAAAGATTACACTCGTCCCAGATTGGGGTGGAAAAAGCATTTTGACAGCATTTTCAGCTCTCATCCTGTCAGTTTAGCGTGTGGCTGTCTGCTAGCAAGTAGCTAGCAAACTGGAATTATTTTGTGAAAGTTTACTTTTGCGACGGAGGTGCAAAAAAAAAAAAAAAAAGCTTACAGCACCTGGTATTCCCAGGCGGTCTCCCATCCAAGTACTAACCAGGCCCGACCCTGCTTAGCTTCCGAGATCGGACGAGATCGGGCGTTCTCAGGGTAGTATGGCCGTAAGCCGAGAAAAAGCCCACAGTTGACTCTTTTAAAGATTACACTCGTCCCAGATTGGGGTGGAAAAAGCATTTTGACAGCATTTTCAGCTCTCATCCTGTCAGTTTAGCGTGTGGCTGTCTGCTAGCAAGTAGCTAGCAAACTGGAATTATTTTGTGAAAGTTTACTTTTGCGACGGAGGTGCAAAAAAAAAAAAAAAAAAAGCTTACAGCACCTGGTATTCCCAGGCGGTCTCCCATCCAAGTACTAACCAGGCCCGACCCTGCTTAGCTTCCGAGATCGGATGAGATCGGGCGTTCTCAGGGTAGTATGGCCGTAAGCCGAGAAAAAGCCCACAGTTGACTCTTTTAAAGATTACACTCGTCCCAGATTGGGGTGGAAAAAGCATTTTGACAGCATTTTCAGCTCT
>NW_028233688.1:10000-15917 GCF_054856555.1 Leptonotus elevatus
ATCGGGACGAGCAGATCGAGATCGCGGTAGAGGCCCACGCCGCGGTGGCATTGGGGCACGCACGCACGCACGCCTACTGGCCTCCCTCTCGAACCTCCGCGCGGCGCGCCAGGTGCTTCGGCCTCGCCATTTGTTTGAAGGGCATGAGAAACATAGTGCTTCCGGAGGCACCGCCGCCGCCTCCGGGCGCCAACCTCCCCCAGACTGGGCTCGCGCCTGTCGGGCGGGGGAGGGAGGGCCGGCGGGGCGCCGGGCTCCGTCGTAGGACGGCCGGGTGATGGCTTCGTAACCCCCCCGCCCCGGTTAAAGGGAGGGGGGGCGTACGTCGCCGGTTCGGGGGGCGTCTCGGCCTCGCTTCCAATCGGGCGCGCCGGGGCTGTGCGAGCGCCGGGCCGTCAAAGGCCGGCGTTCGCGGTGGCCGGGGCGCTGTAAGGCGACCCGCGAGCCGGAGGAGCCGCCCGCCCGAACACCGGCGCGAGGCCGGCCGGCGGGGGCCCTCCGAAGGCGGGTCTTGGATGCCGTTCGTACGTGGGAGAAGGTGCGGCGTGTCGCGGGCGACGGCCTGCTGCCGAGGCTCCGGAGGCTCCGGGGGCGGCGCTCTGAAAATATCCGGAAGATCGGCCGACTTGGAAAAAAATTTGAGAACCGGGGCTGAGGAGGGGGAAAATCTGGCCAGGGAGGCCGACCCGAAGTGCCTCTAAGTCGGATAGGGATTGGGCGAAACTCCCTTGGAAGTGGCACTCTGAAAAAATTTCCAAGTTTGGCTGACTTAGAAAAAATTCGAGAACCAGGATGAGGAGGGGGAAAATGTGGCCAGTCAGGCCGACCCGAAGTGCCTCTTAGGCGGATAGGGGTTGGGCGAAACTCCCTTGAAAGTGGCACTCTGAAAAAATTTCCAAGTTTGGCTGACTTAGAAAAAATTCGAGAACCAGGATGAGGAGGGGGAAAATGTGGCCAGTCAGGCCGACCCGAAGTGCCTCTTAGGCGGATAGGGGTTGGGCGAAACTCCCTTGAAAGTGGCACTCTGAAAAAATTTCCAAGTTTGGCTGACTTAGAAAAAATTCGAGAACCAGGATGAGGAGGGGGAAAATGTGGCCAGTCAGGCCGACCCGAAGTGCCTCTTAGGCGGATAGGGGTTGGGCGAAACTCCCTTGAAAGTGGCACTCTGAAAAAATTTCCAAGTTTGGCTGACTTAGAAAAAATTCGAGAACCAGGATGAGGAGGGGGAAAATGTGGCCAGTCAGGCCGACCCGAAGTGCCTCTTAGGCGGATAGGGGTTGGGCGAAACTCCCTTGAAAGTGGCACTCTGAAAAAATTTCCAAGTTTGGCTGACTTAGAAAAAATTCGAGAACCAGGATGAGGAGGGGGAAAATGTGGCCAGTCAGGCCGACCCGAAGTGCCTCTTAGGCGGATAGGGGTTGGGCGAAACTCCCTTGAAAGTGGCACTCTGAAAAAATTTCCAAGTTTGGCTGACTTAGAAAAAATTCGAGAACCAGGATGAGGAGGGGGAAAATGTGGCCAGTCAGGCCGACCTGAAGTGCCTCTTAGGCGGATAGGGGTTGGGCGAAACTCCCTTGAAAGTGGCACTCTGAAAAAATTTCCAAGTTTGGCTGACTTAGAAAAAATTCGAGAACCAGGATGAGGAGGGGGAAAATGTGGCCAGTCAGGCCGACCCGAAGTGCCTCTTAGGCGGATAGGGGTTGGGCGAAACTCCCTTGAAAGTGGCACTCTGAAAAAATTTCCAAGTTTGGCTGACTTAGAAAAAATTCGAGAACCAGGATGAGGAGGGGGAAAATGTGGCCAGTCAGGCCGACCTGAAGTGCCTCTTAGGCGGATAGGGGTTGGGCGAAACTCCCTTGAAAGTGGCACTCTGAAAATATTTCCAAGTTGGGCTGACTTAGAAAAAATTCGAGAACCAGGCTGAGGAGGGGACCATCTGGCAAGGGAGTCCGACCTAAAGTGCATCTAAAGCGGATATGGGTTGGTCGAGCCTCCCTTGATTTGCCCTGGAGCTCCCACGTCTTAAAAAGGTCTCTCCTATAATTGTACACCAACCATTTTGAGGTTTGGGTGCAAACCTCTCGAATGGGGGGACTCGGTCCCCTATCTACAGCGCCCCTAATGACGACAGGTGGTACTGCGCCCCTGGTAGCCCGGCCATTGAAAATGAATGGGCCCATTCATTTCAATGGGGAATTTCGACCCCTGGTTGCCCGCCATTCATTTCAATGGGGAATTTCGACCCCTGGTCGCCCGCCATTCATTTCAATGGGGACTTTCGACCCCTGGTTGCCCGCCATTCATTTCAATGGGGGATTTCGACCCCTGGTCGCCCGCCATTCATTTCAATGGGGGATTTCGACCCCTGGTAGCCCGCCATTCATTTCAATGGGGGACTTCGACCCCTGGTAGCCCGCCATTCATTTCAATGGGGGACTTGGACCCCTGGTAGCCCGCCATTCATTTCAATGGGGGATTTCGACCCCTGGTCGCCCGCCATTCATTTCAATGGGGGACTTGGACCCCTGGTAGCCCGCCATTCATTTCAATGGGGGATTTCGACCCCTGGTCGCCCGCCATTCATTTCAATGGGGGATTTCGACCCCTGGTAGCCCGCCATTCATTTCAATGGGGGACTTCGACCCCTGGTTGCCCGCCATTCATTTCAATGGGGGATTTCGACCCCTGGTCGCCCGCCATTCATTTCAATGGGGGATTTCGACCCCTGGTAGCCCGCCATTCATTTCAATGGGGGACTTGGACCCCTGGTAGCCCGCCATTCATTTCAATGGGGGATTTCGACCCCTGGTAGCCCGCCATTCATTTCAATGGGGGACTTGGACCCCTGGTAGCCCGCCATTCATTTCAATGGGGGATTTCGACCCCTGGTCGCCCGCCATTCATTTCAATGGGGGATTTCGACCCCTGGTAGCCCGCCATTCATTTCAATGGGGGACTTCGACCCCTGGTTGCCCGCCATTCATTTCAATGGGGGACTTCGACCCCTGGTTGCCCGCCATTCATTTCAATGGGGGACTTCGACCCCTGGTTGCCCGCCATTCATTTCAATGGGGGATTTCGACCCCTGGTCGCCCGCCATTCATTTCAATGGGGGACTTCGACCCCTGGTTGCCCGCCATTCATTTCAATGGGGGATTTCGACCCCTGGTTGCCCGGCATTCGTTCCTATGTGGCGGGGGATTTCAACCCCAGGTCGCCCTCGTGTGGTTCTTTTTGGCGCAGCTGACCGGGCTCCGCTGCTCATGGAGGTTTGCTAGTGGAGGATAACCCCCTGCCTGGGCAACTCGAACGCCCGGCATTCGTTCCTATGTGGCGGGGGATTTCAACCCCAGGTCGCCCTCGTGTGGTTCTTTTTGGCGCAGCTGACCGGGCTCCGCTGCTCATGGAGGTTTGCTAGTGGAGGATAACCCCCTGCCTGGGCAACTCGAACGCCCGGCATTCGTTCCTATGTGGCGGGGGATTTCAACCCCAGGTCGCCCTCGTGTGGTTCTTTTTGGCGCAGCTGACCGGGCTCCGCTGCTCATGGAGGTTTGCTAGTGGAGGATAACCCCCTGCCTGGGCAACTCGAACGCCCGGCATTCGTTCCTATGTGGCGGGGGATTTCAACCCCAGGTCGCCCTCGTGTGGTTCTTTTTGGCGCAGCTGACGGGCTCCGCTGCTCATGGAGGTTTGCTAGTGGAGGATAACCCCCTGCCTGGGCAACTCGAACGCCCGGCTCCCCCCCGGTCCGCTGGAGCTCCTCCAACGGCCAGCAACAAGCCCCGAAGACGGGCGCGCTCCCCGCGGTCCGCTGGAGCTCCTCCAACGGCCAGCAACAAGCCCCGAAGACGGGCGCGCTCCCCGCGGTCCGCTGGAGCTCCTCCAACGGCCAGCAACAAGCCCCGAAGACGGGCGCGCTCCCCCCGGTCCGCTGGAGCTCCGCCAACGGCCAGCAACAAGCCCCGAAGACGGGCGCGCTCCCCCCGGTCCGCCAACGGCCAGCAACAAGCCCCGAAGACGGGCGCGCTCCCCGCGGTCCGCTGGAGCTCCTCCAACGGCCAGCAACAAGCCCCGAAGACGGGCGCGCTCCCCCCGGTCCGCTGGAGCTCCTCCAACGGCCAGCAACAAGCCCCGAAGACGGGCGCGCTCCCCGCGGTCCGCTGGAGCTCCTCCAACGGCCAGCAACAAGCCCCGAAGACGGGCGCGCTCCCCGCGGTCCGCTGGAGCTCCTCCAACGGCCGGCAACAAGCCCCGAAGACGGGCGCGCTCCCCCCGGTCCGCTGGAGCTCCGCCAACGGCCAGCAACAAGCCCCGAAGACGGGCGCGCTCCCCCCGGTCCGCCAACGGCCAGCAACAAGCCCCGAAGACGGGCGCGCTCCCCGCGGTCCGCTGGAGCTCCTCCAACGGCCAGCAACAAGCCCCGAAGACGGGCGCGCTCCCCGCGGTCCGCTGGAGCTCCTCCAACGGCCAGCAACAAGCCCCGAAGACGGGCGCGCTCCCCCCGGTCCGCTGGAGCTCCTCCAACGGCCAGCAACAAGCCCCGAAGACGGGCGCGCTCCCCGCGGTCCGCTGGAGCTCCTCCAACGGCCAGCAACAAGCCCCGAAGACGGGCGCGCTCCCCGCGGTCCGCTGGAGCTCCTCCAACGGCCGGCAACAAGCCCCGAAGACGGGCGCGCTCCCCCCGGTCCGCTGGAGCTCCGCCAACGGCCAGCAACAAGCCCCGAAGACGGGCGCGCTCCCCCCGGTCCGCCAACGGCCAGCAACAAGCCCCGAAGACGGGCGCGCTCCCCGCGGTCCGCTGGAGCTCCTCCAACGGCCAGCAACAAGCCCCGAAGACGGGCGCGCTCCCCCCGGTCCGCTGGAGCTCCTCCAACGGCCAGCAACAAGCCCCGAAGACGGGCGCGCTCCCCGCGGTCCGCTGGAGCTCCTCCAACGGCCAGCAACAAGCCCCGAAGACGGGCGCGCTCCCCGCGGTCCGCTGGAGCTCCTCCAACGGCCAGCAACAAGCCCCGAAGACGGGCGCGCTCCCCCCGGGTCCGCTGGAGCTCCGCCAACGGCCAGCAACAAGCCCCGAAGACGGGCGCGCTCCCCCCGGTCCGCTGGAGCTCCTCCAACGGCCAGCAACAAGCCCCGAAGACGGGCGCGCTCCCCCCGGTCCGCTGGAGCTCCTCCAACGGCCAGCAACAAGCCCCGAAGACGGGCGCGCTCCCCGCGGTCCGCTGGAGCTCCTCCAACGGCCAGCAACAAGCCTCGAAGACGGGCGCGCTCCCCGCGGTCCGCTGGAGCTCCGCCAACGGCCAGCAACAAGCCCCGAAGACGGGCGCGCTCCCCGCGGTCCGCTGGAGCTCCTCCAACGGCCAGCAACAAGCCCCGAAGACGGGCGCGCTCCCCCCGGTCCGCTGGAGCTCCGCCAACGGCCAGCAACAAGCCCCGAAGACGGGCGCGCTCCCCCCCGGTCCGCTGGAGCTCCTCCAACGGCCAGCAACAAGCCCCGAAGACGGGCGCGCTCCCCCCGGTCCGCTGGAGCTCCTCCAACGGCCAGCAACAAGCCCCGAAGACGGGCGCGCTCCCCGCGGTCCGCTGGAGCTCCTCCAACGGCCAGCAACAAGCCTCGAAGACGGGCGCGCTCCCCGCGGTCCGCTGGAGCTCCGCCAACGGCCAGCAACAAGCCCCGAAGACGGGCGCGCTCCCCGCGGTCCGCTGGAGCTCCGCCAACGGCCAGCAACAAGCCCCGAAGACGGGCGCGCTCCCCGCGGTCCGCTGGAGCTCCTCCAACGGCCGGCAACAAGCCCCGAAGACGGGCGCGCTCCCCCCGGTCCGCTGGAGCTCCGCCAACGGCCAGCAACAAGCCCCGAAGACGGGCGCGCTCCCCCCGGTCCGCCAACGGCCAGCAACAAGCCCCGAAGACGGGCGCGCT
>NW_028233689.1:0-5000 GCF_054856555.1 Leptonotus elevatus
CGCGCCTCTCTTCGGGGCTTGTTGCTGGCCGTTGGCGGAGCTGCCGGGCGCCCAGGGGCGCGGGCGGAGGGGTGTGTGTGAGTGTCTGAGTGTCTGAGTGTCTGAGTGTCTGAGTGTCTGAGTGCGTGTGCCGAACCAGGAGGGGCGCGGGCGGAGGGGTGTGTGGGTGTCTGAGTGTCTGAGTGCGTGTGCCGAACCAGGAGGAGCGCGCCCGTCTTCGGGGCTTGTTGCTGGCCGTTGGCGGAGCTGCCGGGCGCCCAGGGGCGCGGGCGGAGGGGTGTGTGAGTGTCTGAGTGTCTGAGTGCGTGTGCCGAACCAGGAGGAGCGCGCCCGTCTTCGGGGCTTGTTGCTGGCCGTTGGAGGAGCTCCAGCGGACCGGGGGGAGCGCGCCCGTCTTCGGGGCTTGTTGCTGGCCGTTGGAGGGGATCCAGCGGACCGCGGGGAGCGCGCCCGTCTTCGGGGCTTGTTGCTGGCCGTTGGAGGAGCTCCAGCGGACCGCGGGGAGCGCGCCCGTCTTCGGGGCTTGTTGCTGGCCGTTGGAGGAGCTCCAGCGGACCGCGGGGAGCGCGCCCGTCTTCGGGGCTTGTTGCTGGCCGTTGGCGGAGCTCCAGCGGACCGCGGGGAGCGCGCCCGTCTTCGGGGCTTGTTGCTGGCCGTTGGAGGAGCTCCAGCGGACCGCGGGGAGCGCGCCCGTCTTCGGGGCTTGTTGCTGGCCGTTGGAGGAGCTCCAGCGGACCGGGGGGAGCGCGCCCGTCTTCGGGGCTTGTTGCTGGCCGTTGGAGGAGCTCCAGCGGACCGCGGGGAGCGCGCCCGTCTTCGGGGCTTGTTGCTGGCCGTTGGAGGAGCTCCAGCGGACCGGGGGGAGCGCGCCCGTCTTCGGGGCTTGTTGCTGGCCGTTGGAGGAGCTCCAGCGGACCGCGGGGAGCGCGCCCGTCTTCGGGGCTTGTTGCTGGCCGTTGGCGGAGCTCCAGCGGACCGCGGGGAGCGCGCCCGTCTTCGGGGCTTGTTGCTGGCCGTTGGAGGAGCTCCAGCGGACCGCGGGGAGCGCGCCCGTCTTCGGGGCTTGTTGCTGGCCGTTGGAGGAGCTCCAGCGGACCGGGGGGAGCGCGCCCGTCTTCGGGGCTTGTTGCTGGCCGTTGGAGGAGCTCCAGCGGACCGCGGGGAGCGCGCCCGTCTTCGGGGCTTGTTGCTGGCCGTTGGAGGAGCTCCAGCGGACCGCGGGGAGCGCGCCCGTCTTCGGGGCTTGTTGCTGGCCGTTGGAGGAGGTCCAGCGGACCGGGGGGAGCGCGCCCGTCTTCGGGGCTTGTTGCTGGCCGTTGGAGGAGCTCCAGCGGACCGCGGGGAGCGCGCCCGTCTTCGGGGCTTGTTGCTGGCCGTTGGAGGAGCTCCAGCGGACCGCGGGGAGCGCGCCCGTCTTCGGGGCTTGTTGCTGGCCGTTGGAGGAGCTCCAGCGGACCGCGGGGAGCGCGCCCGTCTTCGGGGCTTGTTGCTGGCCGTTGGCGGAGCTCCAGCGGACCGGGGGGAGCGCGTCCGTCTTCGGGGCTTGTTGCTGGCCGTTGGAGGAGCTCCAGCGGACCGCGGGGAGCGCGCCCGTCTTCGGGGCTTGTTGCTGGCCGTTGGCGGAGCTCCAGCGGACCGCGGGGAGCGCGCCCGTCTTCGGGGCTTGTTGCTGGCCGTTGGAGGAGCTCCAGCGGACCGCGGGGAGCGCGCCCGTCTTCGGGGCTTGTTGCTGGCCGTTGGAGGAGCTCCAGCGGACCGGGGGGAGCGCGCCCGTCTTCGGGGCTTGTTGCTGGCCGTTGGAGGAGCTCCAGCGGACCGGGGGGAGCGCGCCCGTCTTCGGGGCTTGTTGCTGGCCGTTGGCGGAGCTCCAGCGGACCGGGGGGAGCGCGCCCGTCTTCGGGGCTTGTTGCTGGCCGTTGGAGGAGCTCCAGCGGACCGCGGGGAGCGCGCCCGTCTTCGGGGCTTGTTGCTGGCCGTTGGCGGAGCTCCAGCGGACCGGGGGGAGCGCGCCCGTCTTCGGGGCTTGTTGCTGGCCGTTGGAGGAGCTCCAGCGGACCGCGGGGAGCGCGCCCGTCTTCGGGGCTTGTTGCTGGACGTTGGAGGAGCTCCAGCGGACCGGGGGGAGCGCGCCCGTCTTCGGGGCTTGTTGCTGGCCGTTGGAGGAGCTCCAGCGGACCGCGGGGAGCGCGCCCGTCTTCGGGGCTTGTTGCTGGCCGTTGGCGGAGCTCCAGCGGACCGCGGGGAGCGCGCCCGTCTTCGGGGCTTGTTGCTGGCCGTTGGAGGAGCTCCAGCGGACCGGGGGGAGCGCGCCCGTCTTCGGGGCTTGTTGCTGGCCGTTGGCGGAGCTCCAGCGGACCGGGGGGAGCGCGCCCGTCTTCGGGGCTTGTTGCTGGCCGTTGGAGGAGCTCCAGCGGACCGCGGGGAGCGCGCCCGTCTTCGGGGCTTGTTGCTGGCCGTTGGAGGAGCTCCAGCGGACCGCGGGGGAGCCGGGCGTTCGAGTTGCCCAGGCAGGGGGTTATCCTCCACTAGCAAACCTCCATGAGCAGCGGAGCCCGTCAGCTGCGCCAAAAAGAACCACACGAGGGCGGCCTGGGGTTGAAATCCCCCGCCACATAGGAACGAATGCCGGGCGTTCGAGTTGCCCAGGCAGGGGGTTATCCTCCACTAGCAAACCTCCATGAGCAGCGGAGCCCGTCAGCTGCGCCAAAAAGAACCACACGAGGGCGGCCTGGGGTTGAAATCCCCCGCCACATAGGAACGAATGCCGGGCGTTCGAGTTGCCCAGGCAGGGGGTTATCCTCCACTAGCAAACCTCCATGAGCAGCGGAGCCCGTCAGCTGCGCCAAAAAGAACCACACGAGGGCGGCCTGGGGTTGAAATCCCCCGCCACATAGGAACGAATGCCGGGCGTTCGAGTTGCCCAGGCAGGGGGTTATCCTCCACTAGCAAACCTCCACGAGCAGCGGAGCCCGTCAGCTGCGCCAAAAAGAACCCCACGAGGGCGACCTGGGGTTGAAATCCCCCGCCACATAGGAACGAATGCCGGGCGTTCGAGTTGCCCAGGCAGGGGGTTATCCTCCACTAGCAAACCTCCACGAGCAGCGGAGCCCGTCAGCTGCGCCAAAAAGAACCACACGAGGGCGACCTGGGGTTGAAATCCCCCGCCACATAGGAACGAATGCCGGGCGTTCGAGTTGCCCAGGCAGGGGGTTATCCTCCACTAGCAAACCTCCACGAGCAGCGGAGCCCGTCAGCTGCGCCAAAAAGAACCACACGAGGGCGACCTGGGGTTGAAATCCCCCGCCACATAGGAACGAATGCCGGGCAACCAGGGGTCGAAATCCCCCATTGAAATGAATGGCGGGCAACCAGGGGTCGAAGTCCCCCATTGAAATGAATGGCGGGCAACCAGGGGTCGAAGTCCCCCATTGAAATGAATGGCGGGTTACCAGGGGTCGAAATCCCCCATTGAAATGAATGGCGGGCGACCAGGGGTCGAAATCCCCCATTGAAATGAATGGCGGGCAACCAGGGGTCGAAGTCCCCCATTGAAATGAATGGCGGGCAACCAGGGGTCGAAGTCCCCCATTGAAATGAATGGCGGGCTACCAGGGGTCGAAATCCCCCATTGAAATGAATGGCGGGCGACCAGGGGTCGAAATCCCCCATTGAAATGAATGGCGGGCAACCAGGGGTCGAAGTCCCCCATTGAAATGAATGGCGGGCAACCAGGGGTCGAAGTCCCCCATTGAAATGAATGGCGGGCTACCAGGGGTCCAAGTCCCCCATTGAAATGAATGGCGGGCTACCAGGGGTCGAAGTCCCCCATTGAAATGAATGGCGGGCTACCAGGGGTCGAAATCCCCCATTGAAATGAATGGCGGGCGACCAGGGGTCGAAATCCCCCATTGAAATGAATGGCGGGCGACCAGGGGTCGAAATCCCCCATTGAAATGAATGGCGGGCAACCAGGGGTCGAAGTCCCCCATTGAAATGAATGGCGGGCTACCAGGGGTCGAAATCCCCCATTGAAATGAATGGCGGGCGACCAGGGGTCGAAATCCCCCATTGAAATGAATGGCGGGCTACCAGGGGTCCAAGTCCCCCATTGAAATGAATGGCGGGCTACCAGGGGTCGAAGTCCCCCATTGAAATGAATGGCGGGCTACCAGGGGTCGAAATCCCCCATTGAAATGAATGGCGGGCGACCAGGGGTCGAAATCCCCCATTGAAATGAATGGCGGGCGACCAGGGGTCGAAATCCCCCATTGAAATGAATGGCGGGCAACCAGGGGTCGAAGTCCCCCATTGAAATGAATGGCGGGCTACCAGGGGTCGAAATCCCCCATTGAAATGAATGGCGGGCGACCAGGGGTCGAAATCCCCCATTGAAATGAATGGCGGGCTACCAGGGGTCCAAGTCCCCCATTGAAATGAATGGCGGGCTACCAGGGGTCGAAGTCCCCCATTGAAATGAATGGCGGGCTACCAGGGGTCGAAATCCCCCATTGAAATGAATGGCGGGCGACCAGGGGTCGAAATCCCCCATTGAAATGAATGGCGGGCAACCAGGGGTCGAAAGTCCCCATTGAAATGAATGGCGGGCGACCAGGGGTCGAAATTCCCCATTGAAATGAATGGCGGGCAACCAGGGGTCGAAATTCCCCATTGAAATGAATGGGCCCATTCATTTTCAATGGCCGGGCTACCAGGGGCGCAGTACCACCTGTCGTCATTAGGGGCGCTGTAGATAGGGGACCGAGTCCCCCCATTCGAGAGGTTTGCACCCAAACCTCAAAATGGTTGGTGTACAATTATAGGAGAGACCTTTTTAAGACGTGGGAGCTCCAGGGCAAATCAAGGGAGGCTCGACCAACCCATATCCGCTTTAGATGCACTTTAGGTCGGACTCCCTTGCCAGATGGTCCCCTCCTCAGCCTGGTTCTCGAATTTTTTCTAAGTCAGCCCAACTTGGAAATATTTTCAGAGTGCCACTTTCA
>NW_028233690.1:7500-12500 GCF_054856555.1 Leptonotus elevatus
GGGGGAGCGCGCCCGTCTTCGGGGCTTGTTGCTGGCCGTTGGAGGAGCTCCAGCGGACCGCGGGGAGCGCGCCCGTCTTCGGGGCTTGTTGCTGGCCGTTGGCGGACCGGGGGGAGCGCGCCCGTCTTCGGGGCTTGTTGCTGGCCGTTGGCGGAGCTCCAGCGGACCGGGGGGAGCGCGCCCGTCTTCGGGGCTTGTTGCCGGCCGTTGGAGGAGCTCCAGCGGACCGCGGGGAGCGCGCCCGTCTTCGGGGCTTGTTGCTGGCCGTTGGAGGAGCTCCAGCGGACCGCGGGGAGCGCGCCCGTCTTCGGGGCTTGTTGCTGGCCGTTGGAGGAGCTCCAGCGGACCGGGGGGAGCGCGCCCGTCTTCGGGGCTTGTTGCTGGCCGTTGGAGGAGCTCCAGCGGACCGCGGGGAGCGCGCCCGTCTTCGGGGCTTGTTGCTGGCCGTTGGAGGAGCTCCAGCGGACCGCGGGGAGCGCGCCCGTCTTCGGGGCTTGTTGCTGGCCGTTGGCGGACCGGGGGGAGCGCGCCCGTCTTCGGGGCTTGTTGCTGGCCGTTGGCGGAGCTCCAGCGGACCGGGGGGAGCGCGCCCGTCTTCGGGGCTTGTTGCCGGCCGTTGGAGGAGCTCCAGCGGACCGCGGGGAGCGCGCCCGTCTTCGGGGCTTGTTGCTGGCCGTTGGAGGAGCTCCAGCGGACCGCGGGGAGCGCGCCCGTCTTCGGGGCTTGTTGCTGGCCGTTGGAGGAGCTCCAGCGGACCGGGGGGAGCGCGCCCGTCTTCGGGGCTTGTTGCTGGCCGTTGGAGGAGCTCCAGCGGACCGCGGGGAGCGCGCCCGTCTTCGGGGCTTGTTGCTGGCCGTTGGAGGAGCTCCAGCGGACCGCGGGGAGCGCGCCCGTCTTCGGGGCTTGTTGCTGGCCGTTGGCGGACCGGGGGGAGCGCGCCCGTCTTCGGGGCTTGTTGCTGGCCGTTGGCGGAGCTCCAGCGGACCGGGGGGAGCGCGCCCGTCTTCGGGGCTTGTTGCCGGCCGTTGGAGGAGCTCCAGCGGACCGCGGGGAGCGCGCCCGTCTTCGGGGCTTGTTGCTGGCCGTTGGAGGAGCTCCAGCGGACCGCGGGGAGCGCGCCCGTCTTCGGGGCTTGTTGCTGGCCGTTGGAGGAGCTCCAGCGGACCGGGGGGAGCGCGCCCGTCTTCGGGGCTTGTTGCTGGCCGTTGGAGGAGCTCCAGCGGACCGCGGGGAGCGCGCCCGTCTTCGGGGCTTGTTGCTGGCCGTTGGCGGACCGGGGGGAGCGCGCCCGTCTTCGGGGCTTGTTGCTGGCCGTTGGCGGAGCTCCAGCGGACCGGGGGGAGCGCGCCCGTCTTCGGGGCTTGTTGCTGGCCGTTGGAGGAGCTCCAGCGGACCGCGGGGAGCGCGCCCGTCTTCGGGGCTTGTTGCTGGCCGTTGGAGGAGCTCCAGCGGACCGCGGGGAGCGCGCCCGTCTTCGGGGCTTGTTGCTGGCCGTTGGAGGAGCTCCAGCGGACCGGGGGGGAGCCGGGCGTTCGAGTTGCCCAGGCAGGGGGTTATCCTCCACTAGCAAACCTCCATGAGCAGCGGAGCCCGTCAGCTGCGCCAAAAAGAACCACACGAGGGCGACCTGGGGTTGAAATCCCCCGCCACATAGGAACGAATGCCGGGCGTTCGAGTTGCCCAGGCAGGGGGTTATCCTCCACTAGCAAACCTCCATGAGCAGCGGAGCCCGTCAGCTGCGCCAAAAAGAACCACACGAGGGCGACCTGGGGTTGAAATCCCCCGCCACATAGGAACGAATGCCGGGCGTTCGAGTTGCCCAGGCAGGGGGTTATCCTCCACTAGCAAACCTCCATGAGCAGCGGAGCCCGTCAGCTGCGCCAAAAAGAACCACACGAGGGCGACCTGGGGTTGAAATCCCCCGCCACATAGGAACGAATGCCGGGCGTTCGAGTTGCCCAGGCAGGGGGTTATCCTCCACTAGCAAACCTCCATGAGCAGCGGAGCCCGTCAGCTGCGCCAAAAAGAACCACACGAGGGCGGCCTGGGGTTGAAATCCCCCGCCACATAGGAACGAATGCCGGGCGTTCGAGTTGCCCAGGCAGGGGGTTATCCTCCACTAGCAAACCTCCATGAGCAGCGGAGCCCGTCAGCTGCGCCAAAAAGAACCACACGAGGGCGGCCTGGGGTTGAAATCCCCCGCCACATAGGAACGAATGCCGGGCGTTCGAGTTGCCCAGGCAGGGGGTTATCCTCCACTAGCAAACCTCCATGAGCAGCGGAGCCCGTCAGCTGCGCCAAAAAGAACCACACGAGGGCGGCCTGGGGTTGAAATCCCCCGCCACATAGGAACGAATGCCGGGCGTTCGAGTTGCCCAGGCAGGGGGTTATCCTCCACTAGCAAACCTCCATGAGCAGCGGAGCCCGTCAGCTGCGCCAAAAAGAACCACACGAGGGCGACCTGGGGTTGAAATCCCCCGCCACATAGGAACGAATGCCGGGCAACCAGGGGTCGAAATCCCCCATTGAAATGAATGGCGGGCAACCAGGGGTCGAAGTCCCCCATTGAAATGAATGGCGGGCAACCAGGGGTCGAAGTCCCCCATTGAAATGAATGGCGGGTTACCAGGGGTCGAAATCCCCCATTGAAATGAATGGCGGGCGACCAGGGGTCGAAATCCCCCATTGAAATGAATGGCGGGCAACCAGGGGTCGAAGTCCCCCATTGAAATGAATGGCGGGCAACCAGGGGTCGAAGTCCCCCATTGAAATGAATGGCGGGCTACCAGGGGTCGAAATCCCCCATTGAAATGAATGGCGGGCGACCAGGGGTCGAAATCCCCCATTGAAATGAATGGCGGGCAACCAGGGGTCGAAGTCCCCCATTGAAATGAATGGCGGGCAACCAGGGGTCGAAGTCCCCCATTGAAATGAATGGCGGGCTACCAGGGGTCCAAGTCCCCCATTGAAATGAATGGCGGGCTACCAGGGGTCGAAGTCCCCCATTGAAATGAATGGCGGGCTACCAGGGGTCGAAATCCCCCATTGAAATGAATGGCGGGCGACCAGGGGTCGAAATCCCCCATTGAAATGAATGGCGGGCGACCAGGGGTCGAAATCCCCCATTGAAATGAATGGCGGGCAACCAGGGGTCGAAGTCCCCCATTGAAATGAATGGCGGGCTACCAGGGGTCGAAATCCCCCATTGAAATGAATGGCGGGCGACCAGGGGTCGAAATCCCCCATTGAAATGAATGGCGGGCTACCAGGGGTCCAAGTCCCCCATTGAAATGAATGGCGGGCTACCAGGGGTCGAAGTCCCCCATTGAAATGAATGGCGGGCTACCAGGGGTCGAAATCCCCCATTGAAATGAATGGCGGGCGACCAGGGGTCGAAATCCCCCATTGAAATGAATGGCGGGCAACCAGGGGTCGAAAGTCCCCATTGAAATGAATGGCGGGCGACCAGGGGTCGAAATTCCCCATTGAAATGAATGGCGGGCAACCAGGGGTCGAAATTCCCCATTGAAATGAATGGGCCCATTCATTTTCAATGGCCGGGCTACCAGGGGCGCAGTACCACCTGTCGTCATTAGGGGCGCTGTAGATAGGGGACCGAGTCCCCCCATTCGAGAGGTTTGCACCCAAACCTCAAAATGGTTGGTGTACAATTATAGGAGAGACCTTTTTAAGACGTGGGAGCTCCAGGGCAAATCAAGGGAGGCTCGACCAACCCATATCCGCTTTAGATGCACTTTAGGTCGGACTCCCTTGCCAGATGGTCCCCTCCTCAGCCTGGTTCTCGAATTTTTTCTAAGTCAGCCCAACTTGGAAATATTTTCAGAGTGCCACTTTCAAGGGAGTTTCGCCCAACCCCTATCCGCCTAAGAGGCACTTCAGGTCGGCCTGACTGGCCACATTTTCCCCCTCCTCATCCTGGTTCTCGAATTTTTTCTAAGTCAGCCAAACTTGGAAATTTTTTCAGAGTGCCACTTTCAAGGGAGTTTCGCCCAACCCCTATCCGCCTAAGAGGCACTTCGGGTCGGCCTGACTGGCCACATTTTCCCCCTCCTCATCCTGGTTCTCGAATTTTTTCTAAGTCAGCCAAACTTGGAAATTTTTTCAGAGTGCCACTTTCAAGGGAGTTTCGCCCAACCCCTATCCGCCTAAGAGGCACTTCAGGTCGGCCTGACTGGCCACATTTTCCCCCTCCTCATCCTGGTTCTCGAATTTTTTCTAAGTCAGCCAAACTTGGAAATTTTTTCAGAGTGCCACTTTCAAGGGAGTTTCGCCCAACCCCTATCCGCCTAAGAGGCACTTCGGGTCGGCCTGACTGGCCACATTTTCCCCCTCCTCATCCTGGTTCTCGAATTTTTTCTAAGTCAGCCAAACTTGGAAATTTTTTCAGAGTGCCACTTTCAAGGGAGTTTCGCCCAACCCCTATCCGCCTAAGAGGCACTTCGGGTCGGCCTGACTGGCCACATTTTCCCCCTCCTCATCCTGGTTCTCGAATTTTTTCTAAGTCAGCCAAACTTGGAAATTTTTTCAGAGTGCCACTTTCAAGGGAGTTTCGCCCAACCCCTATCCGCCTAAGAGGCACTTCGGGTCGGCCTGACTGGCCACATTTTCCCCCTCCTCATCCTGGTTCTCGAATTTTTTC
The DNA here is from genome assembly GCF_054856555.1 of Leptonotus elevatus. Classification (NCBI taxonomy): domain Eukaryota; kingdom Metazoa; phylum Chordata; class Actinopteri; order Syngnathiformes; family Syngnathidae; genus Leptonotus; species Leptonotus elevatus. Next base: position 12,161 of record NW_028233690.1, read on the forward strand.
TAAGTCAGCCAAACTTGGAAATTTTTTCAGAGTGCCACTTTCAAGGGAGTTTCGCCCAACCCCTATCCGCCTAAGAGGCACTTCGGGTCGGCCTGACTGGCCACATTTTCCCCCTCCTCATCCTGGTTCTCGAATTTTTTCTAAGTCAGCCAAACTTGGAAATTTTTTCAGAGTGCCACTTTCAAGGGAGTTTCGCCCAACCCCTATCCGCCTAAGAGGCACTTCGGGTCGGCCTGACTGGCCACATTTTCCCCCTCCTCATCCTGGTTCTCGAATTTTTTCTAAGTCAGCCAAACTTGGAAATTTTTTCAGAGTGCCACTTCCAAGGGAGTTTCGCCCA